>NC_046155.1:205185952-205217828 GCF_011064425.1 Rattus rattus
TCCTGGGCCCTCTCCCGCAGGGAGCCCAGGGCCTTGCTCTAGTTCCTCTTGGGCCAGGGATGTGGACAGGGGTGGGCAGTGTTGGTGGTCTCTTCCGCTCTGCAGCCTCAGGAGTGCCCACCTGACCAGGCGGTGAGGTCTCTCTCCCATGGGTTTTGGGAGCAGAGAGCTGCTGCGGCCACCTCTGTGTTTTTGATAGGAGAGTTTTTGTAGGTAAGGAAAAAAACACCCTGGTGCCAAAGATGAGATAAAATTACACATTTGAAGAGGTTTTGCGATACCTACCATGGTCATTGTCATCATTCTTGAAGCCATATTGAATAACTAAGGTTGGAAAAATGAAAACTCCCAGCTATATCACTCCTGGCCACATACCCAAAAGATGCTCCAACATATAACAAGGACACATGCTCCATTGTGTTCATATCAGCCTCATTTACAATAGCCAGAAGCTGGAAAGAACACAGATATCCCTCAACAGAGGAATGGATACAGAAAATGTGGTAAATTTACACAATGGAGTAAAAACAATGACTTCATGAAATTCATAGGCAAATGGTTGGAACTAGAAAATATCATCCTGAGTGAGGTAACCCAATCCAAAAAACAAAACAAAACCCATACATGGTATGCATGTGAGGATATTAGCCCAAAAGTTCATATTACCCAAGATACAATCCACAGATCACATGAAGCTCAAGAAGAAGGACAGAAGGATGTCCAAAGTGCTGATGCTTCAGTCCTTCTTAGAAGGGGGAACAAAAATATTCACAGGAGGAAATATAGAGACAAAGTTTGGAGCAGAGACTGAAGGAAGGGCTGACCAGAGACTGCCCCACGTGGGGATCCAGCTTATAAACAGCCAGACAATATTGTGGATGCCAAGAATTGCATGGTGACAGGAGCCTGATATAGCTGTCTCCTGAGAGGCTCAGCTAGAGCATGACAAATACAGAGGCAACTGCTTGCAGCCAAACATGGAATTGAGAACAGGGTCCTCAATGGAAGAATTAGAGAAAAGATTGAAGGAGCTGGAGGTGTTTGCAATCCCACAAAAACAACTACCAATTACCCACAGCTCCCAGGGACTAAACCAAAATCCAGAGTACACATGGACAGACCCATGGCTCCAGCTGCATATGTAGCAGAGGATGGCCTTGTTGGGCATTAGTGGGAGAAGAAACGCTTGGACCTACCAAAGCTTGATGCCCCAGTAAGTGGAATGTTGGGGCAGGGAGATGGGATGGTGGGGGAACACCATCATATAAGCAGGGGGAGGGGGAATATGGTAGGGAGTTTATGCACAGGAAACTGGGAAAGGGAATAACATTTGAAATGTAAATAAAAAAATATCCAATAAAAAACATAAAAACAGTCAAACTCAGTGTATATACATGTAAGCACAAATAATCAGGAGGCTGAGCTCAGAGGATCAGAGTAGAAGGTCAGCATGGGTTATGTAATTAACTCCAGGCAGAACATGGCAGTTTAGCAAGATGCTGTACCAAACACAATAAGGTAATGAGCACCTTGGGATGTAGTTCAGTGCTAAAGGACTCAGCCTAGGATATTATGCCTCAAAGTTCTGGGTTCAATCCTCAGTTTCACAAGAGATGGCTGTGCTGAGGAGGGAGGTGCTGTATCTAGCTTTAGCATGACCCATAGGATAGACTTCTTTTTACCACCTTTACCATAATACCATATGGAAACAGCGAAAGAGGTTTCAACATTTATATTATTTCTCCCTCTTTTGACACTTCTGCAAATTTTTATTTTATTATTTTTTTATTATTTTACTCACTGGCTTGTGTGTGTGTGTGTGTGTGTGTGTGTGTTTGTGTGGTATTTATATACACACATACACAAATAAATATGACAGGATGTCAGAGAATTTTCTTCTGCATGGGTTAAAAGTCATTTTATCTCTTGCCAGTCTCATCACAGACTTGTGGAGAAATCTGTCTCCTCAGGATTTCATTAGGTTCCAAAGAATAATTAAACTATTCTATGCTAACATTGAAATGCCCCTCCATGGAGATAACATATTTGCATTTGCATTAATTTATTCAGTAATATTTTGTATACACTCATTAAGTAACCATAGCTTTGCTTAACAACGGTGTAATCATATAAATATAAAATATCAATCCAGCCCAGGGGGCTCTAACAAAATAACAGCTGTATTGTTAAGGCTTTTTTTTTTATAAAAAATTGTTGTTTCTAAAATTATCTCATGGGTCTTGGAGACAAGAGGAGACACCTGAATGCAGTAAAAAGAAAGGACTCTTTGTGAGGACAGGGGAGTATGGAAAGAGATTTACATGAAGAACTCAAGATTTACCAAGTGGAGGCTAATCCTTAATTAGTGGCTAATGCATCTTTGCTTCTAGGAGAAACTTTTAGTTTACTTGTGCCTAGTAACATACTTACAAATGCATGATCTATCTTATGTGTACAGTTCTATTTAAAGTCATCTACTTAATACCCATTGACTACAGACGTCAAACTCCATGACTGAATGAAGCTTTTTTAGTATGTTTCCTCTGAAAAGTACATGACTACCTTCTTGTCCACTGGGACCCTAACCATCATTTTAGAACCATGCTTTGAGGTTGTCCTAAGTAGCAAAATCACCAACACAAAGCGAGAGAATAAAAGGGACAAAGCTGTAAATTAAAGCGTAGTATTAGTCACATTGCGTGAGAGACAATGAGAGGAGAGAAGGTGGATGCTCTCTCAGCTCCACATTACAATGTGCTCCCAGGGTGTCTCATGGTTTTCATCATAATGCACACCTCTTTAGAGCCTGTGACATTGCAATTAGAAGTAACACTGTGTTTATATGGAAATTCAGTAAGCAGAGGAATTTGACGTGCTGACACAAAACCAACAAAGTTTTCCTAGGAAGGAAAACAAAGTAATCTGGAAAAAAATAAGACATATAGTAATATTTGGAATGACTGAAGATGTGGGTCATGTTGTTATATATTTATTTTTCTTAGAGGAACTCCTAAACCAGCAAATTTTGAAGAATTTTTGTGAGAACTAAAAATTCTCTGCCCCCAGCCAACCTGTGAAATCAGACTCCGGAAAGAACTAAAATTCTGGGTTTCTCAGGACTTCTGAATTAACTGTGATACAGAAGACTAGAGCATTCACAGTTGAAGGTGAAGCCTATGAGGAAGCAAGAAGGTGTTCTTTATTAGAGTTACAAAATTCTACAATTATATCAGTGAAGTAGCATCCATCTATCTAGTAGAAACATGACATTTTTACTTTGTCACATGGTGGAAATGAATTTATAAATGTGATGACTTAGTTTAGAAGTTTGGAAGCAGCTATTCATAATAGCCAGAAGTTGGAAACAGCCTAGAAGTCCATTAATGGATAAATGGATAAAAGATGTAGTTACTTTACATAATGGAATATTACTCAGCCACTAAAAATGAAATTAATTTAGCAGGGAAATGTATATATAGCTCTAGAAAGAAATCATCCTGAGTTAGATAACCCAGACCCAGAAAGGCAAATGTGAAATATATTCACTTGTGTGAATGGATGTTAGCCCTTATGCAATTAATAAGAAACCTAAAATCCATTTAATTGCAGAGACGATGTATAGAGTAATAAACTAGGGAGCAAAGATGTAGCTACCCAAGAAAGAGAAATAGAATAAATAGATGTTTAAAGAATGGACAGACATTTAGGTTGTGACTGAAATGGGAGAATCAAATGTGGTGGGGGGAGGAAGAAGAGGAAAGAGGTGAGCAAGAGAGGAAATACAGAGATAGCTACTAAGGGCTTTTTGAGGGGTTCTATAGAAACCTAATATATTAGAATCTTCCTGAAGTATACATACATGCATGAAAACAATCTAAATAAAATTGCAATATTGAGAGAAAATGACACATTTCCATAACTAGCCCAGAAGTTAGTTTTCTTCGGTTGCTAACCATTTTTAAATGAAACACAATTATTTTTTCTTCAAGAGGATCTCACTAGAAATACAAACCACCTTTAAGGGTAGGCTACATATTAGGAGCAGATAGCCAACACAAAGCGAGCTAATGATATCTTTGGGGATTCTGTCTCATAATGTGGCAGTGTAGTTTTTTAAGCTTACAGTTTTTTTGCATATATTTTTTGGCTTCATATTTCAAGTTTTCATGGGATTCTTGGGTATGAAAACATAGACACGCAGGTAGGTGTGTGTGTGTGTGTGTGTGTGTGAGAGAGAGAGAGAGAGAGAGAGAGAGAGAGAGACAGAGAGAGAGACAGAGACAGAGACAGAGACACAGACAGAGAAACAAAGAGAGACAGAGAGAGACAAGGACAGAGAGAGAGACAGAGGAGACAGAGACAGAGACAGAGACAGAGACAGAGACAGAGAAAGAGGGGATTCTGTGTTGTTAGTGCTCTGAGAAGAAGTATGGCCAGTTGAGAGCACAGAGCAGAATTATATATTTGTTTTTTAATTTATTCAGCTTAATTCAGCTTGTGTTTATTGACCACCAGCCAAATCTCAGACTGGCTGTGGGTAGAAACACAGATATGTACAAGACACAGATTATACTCACTTCTCTCTGAGTATGGTAAAGCAGTTAATTTCTTTTAAGAGGTAGAAATACTTGTTCTTATTTGTATGTGTGAAGACATCAAAATGTACATTTAGTTGGTGCCCTTCTGGATGTGAGAAAAATCCAATTTTGAAACAACTGAGCTTCCCATAAACAGCTGGGGTTGTTGGTGTTTGTATGTTTACTCAGAAGTTTGTTTCATGCTTCTGAGCTATGCCTAATGCCATGACTGGCAATGAAGCAATGTGCGAATGGGAAGAGAGATGTTCAATCACAACACTAAGACTATTCCTTCCCTTTGCTCCACAGGTCTTTCCTGAGGTTGATTGCTAAATAATTTGGCTGGAGTGATTGCTCAGTAGTTAAGAGTTTTGCAGAAGGTCCAAACTGGTTCTAAGCACTGGAACGTATGTACACGACTTGATATTAGCCCAATGGGTGAGAAGTGGTATGTATAGGTATATGTGTGAATGACTGTACATATGCATGTGTATATAATTATTAATACTAAAATTTGTCAATATCTACCCAATATAGATTATAAATATGACAAAAATGGGGAGATGTGAGGCTTGATCGTGTCTACTCAACAGAGTCATTGATAAATAAAGAAAAAACATAAATTTCATTTTTATTGTGTTTCATTTCATTTTTTCTGTATTATATTGCAAATGTTATCCCCTTTCCCCAATCTCCCATACCACCTCACCCCTCCTCCTGCTTCTATGAAGATGTTCCCACTCCCACCCAAACACTTCCACCTCAGCTCCCTGGCATCCCCCTACACGGGGGAAAAGAGCCTTCACAGAATAAAGGACTTCTCCTCTTATTGATGCCAGAGAATGAATCCTCTGCTACTTATTGGACTGGAGCTATGGGTTCCTCCATGTGCACTCTTTGTTTGGTGGTTTAGTCCCTAGGAACTCTGGGGCGTCTGGTTGGTTGATATTGTAGTTCTTCCTATGGGTTTGCAAACCCCTTCCCCTTCAGCTCTTTCAGTCCTTTCTCTAAATCCTCCATTGTGGTCCCACTGCTCAGTCCGATGGTTAGCTGCAAGCATCCCCATCTGTATCTCTAAGGCTCTGGCAGAGCGTCTCTGGAGACATCCATATCAGGCACCCGTCAGCAAGCACTTCTTGGCATCAGCAATAGTGACTGAGTTTGCTGGCTGCATACAGGATAGATGCCCAGATGGGGCAATCTCTGGATGGCCTTTCCCTCTATCCATGCTCCAATATTTCTTCCTGTATTACCTCTGGTGAGTATTTTGTTCCCCTTTCTAAGAAGGACTAAAGCATCCACATCTTGGTCTTCCCTCTTCTTGAGATTCATATGGTCTGTGAATTGTTTCTTGAGTATTCCAAGCATTTGGGCTAACATCCACTTACTGGTGAGTGCATACCATGTGTGTTCTTTTGTAAGCGGTTTAACCCACTTAGGATGATATTTTCTAGTTCCATCCATTTGTCTAAGATTTTAATGTAGTCTTTGGTTTTAATAGCTGTGTAGTACTCCATTTTGTAAATGTACCACATTTTGTGTATCCATTAATCCATTGAAGGACATCTGGTTTCTTTCCAGATTCTGGCTATTATAAATAAAGCTTCTATGAACATAGTCGAACATGTGCCTTAGTTGTACGTTGGAGCATCTTTTGGATATAAGCCCAGGAGTGGTATAGTTGTGTCTTCACGTAGTACTATGTTCAATTATCTGAGGAGCCACCAGACTGATATCTGCAGTGGTTGTACCAGCTTGTAATCCCACCAAGAATGGAAGAGAGTTCCCCTTTCTCCACATCTGCTGTAGCCTGAGTTTTTGATCTTAACCATTATGACTGGTGAGATCTCTGGGTTGTTTTGACTTGCATTTCCCTGATGACTAAGGATGATGCATATTTCTTTAGGTACTTCATGGACATTCCATATTCCTCATTTAAGAATTCTGTGTTTAGCTCTGTACCCCATTTTAAAGAGGGTTATTTGACTCTCTGGAGTCTAACTTCTTGACTTCTTGGTATATTTTGGATATTAGCCCTCTATCAGATGTAGGATTGGCAAAGATCTTTTCCCAATCTGTTGGTTGCCATTTTTTCCTATTGACAGTGTCCTTTGCCTTACAGAAGCTTTGTAATTTTATGACATCCCATTTGTTTATCGTTGAGCTTAGAGCATAAGCCATTCGTGTTCTGTTCAAGAAAATTTCCCTTGTGCACATGTATTCGAGGCTCTTCTCTACTTTATCTTCTTTTTTTTTCTTATTATTATTTTTTCCCACTTTATCTTCTACTAGTTTCAGTGTATGTAGTTTTATGTGGATGTCCTTGATCAACATGAACTTGCTCTTTGTACAAGGAATTAAGAATGGATCAATTTGCATTCTTGTACACACTGACATCTAGTTGAACCCGCACCATTTGTTGAAATGCTGTCTCCCCGCTCCCCTGCATGGTTTTAGCTTCTTCATCAAAGATCAATGGACCATAGGTGTGTGGGTTCATTTCTGAGTATTCAGTTCTATTCCATTGATCTACCTGTTTGTCTCTGTACCAATACCATGCAATTTTTTGTTGTTGTTGTTTTGTTTTGTTTTATCACTCTTGCTCTGTAATACAGCTCCAGGTCTGGGGTTGTGTTTCCCTTGAATATTCTTTTACTGTTGAAAATAGTTTTGCTACCCTGGGCTTGTTGGTATTCCAAAAGAATTTGCAAATTTCTCTGTCTAACTCTATGAAGAATTGAGATGGATATTCCATTGAATCTGTAGATTGCATTTGGCAAAATGACCATTTTTACTACATTAATTCTGCCAATCCCGAGTATGGGAGATCTTTCCATCTTTTCAGATCTTTGATTTCTTTCTTCAGAGAGGTAAAGTTCTTGTCATACAGATCTTTCACTTGCTTGGTTAGAGTTCGCCAAAGTATTTTATATTGTTTGTGACTATTCTAAATTGTGTCATTTCTTTCATTTCTTCCCCAACCTGTTTATCCTTCGAGTGGAAGAAGGCTACTGATTTGATTAAGTTAATTTTATATCCAGTCACTTTGCTGAAGTTGTTTATCAGGTTTAGGAGTTCTCTAGTACAATTTTTGGGGTCACTCCAGTATACTATCCTATTATTTGCAAATGGTGATATTTTGACTTCTTCCCAATTTGTATCCCTTTGACCTCTTTGACCTCACTCTTCTTTAATGTCTTTTAATATCAATGGACCCAAACATGAACTTCTGAAAGTGTTAACTGCATCGAAACAGTGAAGCAAGAGATATATTACACTGGGAAATGGGGCCAGCACCTACATAGGACCATTCTAATCATCAAGAAAAAAAGTACTCAAATTCCAGTTTCAGGAAGTATTGATTCAGTTGGCCTGAATCCTGCAAACAGCTATGCTTAAAAATATCTAAAGGTGGATGGTTAGAATTGTGTATTTCCGAGGCAGAGATTGGCTGCATTACCAAAGAATTGGAAAGGTGTCTCCCACAATTCAATCAGCAGACTCTTTGATTAAGCCGACTGTAGCTGCCATCCATTTTCTTTCTCCTTTCATTGCCCCTGAAACCATGTTCCTGTCTCTATTTTACTCTATCCATATGATTCTCTTGCTAGGATCATATTCTAAAAATGTAAAATCAACCAGCCAGTCTTTTACTATCTCATGGCTGGCTATAAGAAAACATAATCGGATATTGAGAATTTTCTCTTTGGGACACATGACTGACTTGATGAAGCTTTTGGAAATATGTAATTACTTTCTGCAGTGTTTTTCTCATTTGAACACTGTTCTTGCAATTTCAGGAGTATTATTTTATGTGGTCAGCAAAAGCAAAATGAATTAGTCTTCCCAATTCAGTAATGTCAATGGCATATAGTTAGAAATCAAGTTAAAGGAAATTGCCTAAATTAAAAACAGAGTAAAGGACAAACCACTGTAAGCAAATGTATATCACAAGCAAATAAAAACCCCGAACAACAGCCTAACTTCAATAAGTTACTCGATGACGTATATGGCACATCCATGATACTTGACAAAGATGCACACATTTTTTAAAAGGGTTTTTATTTGATATTTTATTTATTTACGTTTCAAATGTTATCCCCTTTCCTGGTTTCTCGTCTAGAAAACCCCTGTCCCATCCTCCATCCCCCTGCTTCTATGATGGTGCTCCCCTACCTACCCACCCACTCTGTCCTCCTTGCCCTGGCATTTCCCTACACTGTGGCATCAATCCTTCACAGGACCAAGGGCCTCCCCTCCCACTGATGTCTAACAAGGTCATCCTATGTTACATATGCAGCTGGGGCCATGGGTCCCTCCATGTACTCTTTGGTTGTTGGTTTAGTCCCTGGGAGCTCTGGATCTGGGTCTGGTTGGTTGATATTTGTTCTTCCTATAGGTTGCAAACTCCTTCAGCTCCTTCACTCCTTTCTCTAACTCCTACATTGGGGACCCCCTTCTCAGACTATTGGTTGGCAGCGAGCATCCAGTTCTGTATTTGTCAGGTTCTGGCAGAGCTTCTCATGAGACAGCTAGATCAGTGTCCTACCAGCAAGCCTTTCATGGCATCTCCATAGTGTCTGGGTTTGGTGTCTGGATATGAAATGGATCCCTAGTTGGGGCAGTCTCTGGAGCAAAGTGGCTGGATCTAAAATTAACTCAAACAAATCAGTAGCATACCTCTACTCAAAGGATAAACAGGCTTGTAGAGGGCCGCTATAACATAAGCCACCACGAGATGGCGCTGGCTTCCACTGCGCCCCACGTGGAAGGCCAAGATAGCTTCCGCCATTACAAGATGGCGCTGGCCTCCGCCGCACCAGCCGACTTCCTTTCACGAAGTTAACTGTGTGCGCATATGCAAGAGTGCCTTCGTGCCAGGTCTTTGCCCACTCTGGGGCGTGCCTAATTGATCATGGGTAAGTGACCAATCAGGTGTGGATGCGCCGCGCTAGGGTGTATATAAGCCGTGCCATGCGGGCGCACGGGGCTTCTCCTTAAGATTGAATAAAAGTTTTGGCTGCAGCAAGGATTCATATGTCCCCGCGTGTTTTCTTGCTGGCGAGGTCGCGCGCGGGATACAGGCTGGGAAAGAAATTAAAGAAACAACACAATTCAGAATAGAAACTGGGAATACCCAAGATACAATTCACAGATCACATGAAGCTCAAGAGGAAGGAAGACCAAAGGGTGGATGCTGCAATCCTTCTTAGAAGGGGAACAAAATACTCAAAGGAGGAAATATGGAGACAAAGTTTGGAGGGGAGACTGAAGATAAAGCCATCCAGACATGAATGCGATTCAATAGCTTCATGCTACCAACATATCTGTTTGTAGCTTGAATGAGAAATATATCCCTCTCTTGCATTTATAAACATGATTCTCAATTAATGACATTATTAGGGAGGATATGAAACCTTGATGAAGGGATAACATCTCTTGGCTTTTAGGGGGTCATAGCCTTACTGACCTACCTGTG
Organism: Rattus rattus; assembly: GCF_011064425.1. NCBI lineage: Eukaryota > Metazoa > Chordata > Mammalia > Rodentia > Muridae > Rattus > Rattus rattus. The sequence continues at coordinate 205,196,009 of NC_046155.1, forward strand.
CTTATTATGTTTTCTCTGTGTGAAAGAACGTTTGACCAACCAGTTTCCTGTTCCTGCCTCTTAGTTTGCCTTCTCTATCACTGTAGACTCTATCATTCACCAGCTGTATTATAAAATAAGCCCTTTGTTCCTTACATTGCTTTGCTTTTATCATTTTATCACACCAACCAAAAAGTGACAGATACAATGTCTTTAGACAGTTTTATTTATCCCTGGCTGCTCCTGAATGTGATTCATAGTAGTTCTATGAAATACTTTAGGTCTCTAATCCTATTTAAACTTCAAATTCTTGCTCTTATAAATTGCTTTAAGATGCTGCTATGATTTGTTATTTTATTCATTCTTTCAGCCATTCATGAAATACATATTGACTCCTTTTTGTGTGCCAGGTGATAAGGATACAGCAGTGAAGAAGTTTAACAAGTTCACTGTTGTAGGATCTACTTCCTGAAAAGGCAGATCATTGGCATTCACAATCAATCTATCTCTGAGGGAGAGTGATATCCTGTAGGGAGAACTCACTGGAATGAATACTTCTATTGTGTTTTCAGAGACTAGCCAATACGAGTGTTTAATATTTACTGAATGCTTCAACTATATGAACTAAAGATGTTACTATCTGACTTAATATTTTTCTGCATCTAATCTCCAATACAGGAATAAAGAATACTCTTACTTTCCTAAAAGGGTAATTACTTATATAGAGAAATATAGAGCAATATGAAAGAAATAACTGGGTAATAACTACATGATCAATGCTGAAGAAAGGGTGGAAAATGAGAGAAGATGATTCAAAAGCCACTTGGGAACCGGCATGGGAGCTACAAGTTGAGTGGATTTTAGTAAGGAGAGGACATGTAGGTAGAAGGGACTGCATCAGACCCACTGAGACACAGTATAAGAATGAGGATTTCCATGAAGTACGGTAAAGATTGCAGGACCCAGATTGTTGTTGAGGGCTCTGTACATTGTGCCAGAATGTTTGATTTTATGCTGGAGCTAACAGGGACCTACTGAATTGTTCAAACAGGTAAAAGAACCACACTGTCTCCAGAGTAGAAAATGGATCAGAGTTAAGCATGAAGTCAACCAAGCTGTTTGGGAAGGCATATGCAAGTCTAAGCAGGGTTGATGATTCTTGTCAGGCAAAAGTCATGAGGTGCATATGGAAACTGTTTCCAGTAAGGAGACAAAGTAGACAGAATTACTATGCCTCTGTGACTATGAAGGGAGAGGGACCTTGTAGAAGAAACTCATAGCAGATCTCCTAGTTCCTGGCTTAACCTACTGGGAAATCGTGACCTGATTAAAGGAAAACACAACTGAGGAGACATCCAGACAATGGCTGACTCCTGCCCTTTGATGTTGTTGTTGTTGTTTAATGATGATGTTGTTGTTTTTGTAAAAATGAGCAAAAAGGTGCTTTTCTTGCTGATTTTGCTAATGACTAGTAATAGAAAAGGGTAGAAGACCCCTGGAAGCTGTCTAGGAGGACCAACCATCTATGCCTGTGCTGCCATCTTGCCTAATGTTGCTGACCAGGCTGTTTTTCTCTCTGCATCTTTAAAGATAACAACAGTATTTACCACTATAACTTCAAATAAATCAAGATCTTTCACAATAGTGCCCCCTTCATTCACAGGATATTGGTTTTTCTTGTTTATTTTCTTTATAGAATAGAGTCAGTGATATACATCCCAAAGTTCTAAATACGGTTTTGATTTTTGGGACTGTCACATATCTAATATGAAGGTCTGACAGAGTCAGATGTGTCAGATGCCTCCATTTCCTGGGGCTCGTGTAGACACTAAAAGAAGCAGCCATAGAACCGTATAAATTGTTCAAGCAATAAATGTGTTTGGACTTCAACAGGAAGGAGCCTAGGTCTATGCGATAAGTCAGAGTTGCAGTTCATATTTCTTTCCATTTGGTCAGGGGCCTATACACTGATAATTCCAGTCACGGCTCAGAGAAAAGGAAAAGTTGGAAAATGAATAAAACATGGTTGCCCATAAATTAACATTTCTTTTTCTCTCTTCTTAGAGAAAAATATATTGCATCTAGGGTAGAAACAGCACTTTCCTCTTTTTTTAGTCAGTTTCTTTAAATAATATATTGATTAGATATGGGATTGGAACAAAACATTTCTCTTCCCTTTTTATATGAATGCAAAAGAATTAGATAATTGTATGACTTCAGTTATGAATCTAACAAAGACTGAAAAAGGAAATAACCATCTTTCAAGACCATCTACCATCGAACATACCTCTAAATGTAAATGTACTGTCCAGGCCTCACTGCTTACTCTTATAAAGTGATACAGTAAGTTCACATGATCGAAAACAGAGGGGAGATGCTGTGTTTGCTGCCAGACAGGCAATAAGCACAAGATCTGTGCTTTCAGAATAAAGCCCTCCAAAGCTTGGAATCAAATCATGCAAATGTTAGCAAAGGCAATGCCAGCACCAGGCTTGGGAGGAACATTTACAAATGATCATCAGCCAGTGCTTAGGAGAAATTAAATTATATTTTGTCTCTAAAAAACACAAACAGCTAGTGCTTTTAGAGGTTCTCAAGAAAACCTGTTTTGCATGGCTGTTCTTCATTATGCAGCCACTATGAACTTTTACCTACATGTGAAGACAGCCAACTGCATGCTACAGGAAAGCTCAACTTTGCATATGGTACCCACCAATTGGGTATGTGCAGTAGGCCTCCCTGGACTGTATAATAAAGGGTAGAGCTAAATGACATGACACAGAGACACTGAAATATCAACTGTCCTAAATTTCATGCTGTGTTTCCTATACAATAATCAGATGAGGCAGATATTTTTCTTCCTTACAATGTGGCCAACAACACTTTTGACCAACTTACCTTTTAGGAAAAGATTGAAAACACTGAATCAAATTTATTGATAAATGTTATAGTTATTCATATTTATAGATTAAAACTTTAAAACTGGCTGGTGAGATGGCTCAGAGTGGAAGAGCATTTGCTGCATGTGACAGGTCACCTACAACAACTTGAAACTGGGAGGGGAAAACTAACTCTTAAATGCCCGCCTCTAACATTCACACTGATACCTTGGCATGTACATGCATGCACACATACATACACATGGAGATATAATTAATAATAATGATATAAAAGTAAATAATTAACTGAGAAAAAATCTAAATTATTTTAATTTTTATTTAAATGTGATACTGGGCTCACCACATGTAAACATAGATAATACAGATTAATGAAAATAACTATGTCTTGCAAAAAAATTATGATTTTTTTCTGTCTCTGATGTCTGGCCTCAGGGAATACAAGGAGATTTTTTTATATGATTCTTCACTTAATCTCATGTATACTCTGTGGTGGTTGGACAGGTTATGTAGTTATAATATGAAGACCTGAAATCAAAAATGCCCCACACCCAAAATACTGGGAGTAGCAACATGATACGTCAAGTATGAGTGTCGACATTATCTTATGTGGTGTCAGAGTCACAGTCACAATGATGACAGATGACGTCTACTGTGCAGAATTACCTTCAGTTCCATTTTCAAGGTGTTTTATTATGTGTGTACCATTTCTAACTCTGAATAATTTTAACATCCAAACATTTATATTCCAATTATCTCAGATAAGGGCTTTTCAGCTTCCCCAAGTCCTCCTGCATGACTGTCTATTAGTCTGTCTGCCTGCCTGTCTCTCATTCTCTTTTTCTGTATATGTTTAATTGTGTGTCAACAATAAAAACAACTGGCGAAGGGGAAGAATAATTTCAATTTCTCTATACTTTTTGATATTTGTGAATATTTCAGTTTCCAATGCAGTCCCCCACTAATTCAGAAATCTGCTTTATAAAAGTGTACTGGATTGTGAAACCTGAGCTATGTTTATAAACTTCTCAGTCATTGATAATATAATCTACTGGTGCACCTTACTTTACAAATATGTCTTTTTCCTCCCTGGAATATCTGTAACATTATAGGTTGAACATTTGTATAATACACAGAACTCTCAAATATAGTTATTGTTAATTTTACAAGATCCTAGGTATTTACTAAATGTCATTATAAAAATACTTGACTTCACAAACATTTTGAAAAGTTCACATGAACCTCCAGGAGTTTAGATAATACTTACTGCCTCACGGACCCATACTGTGACCAGAGATTGCTTTTTTCCTGGTTTTACCTTGTATCTTACAGACTCTTCACAAATTTCTGTTTTTAGCCAGTTGTAGAAGAAAGTCTATACAGCACAATTGTTTCCTAGAAATCAATTTTATTGAAAGAACAAACATTATTTCTTCTTACATTCCATTAATGAGAACAATTTATATAGACAAATCTCACATGAGAGAGAAGAAAGGAACAAGAAATGCAGTCCCCAGGAAGCATCATTTTATTCTAAAGCATTCTTACATCACAAACGTAGATGTATTAGGTTGAACACTAGATGCTTGACTGCACCATTGCTACTTGTTAAGGCATTTCTAAGGCTAGATGAGCTAAGCAAAGCCATATTATCACAAATGAGAGGCAGTCATAGTTCTGCTATGTTGATGAATACTTGGAAAGTACCTGGTAATGTCCTCTATTGATTTTTGTACTAATTACCCAATAACAAAGCAAACTTCATTCTTGCATCTTTATAAAAAGCAAGTTCATATAAAATAGTACGTAAAAATGCTTCTAATGATATATTAAGAGAAAAGCACTTTTCCAGTATCTAATATACAATTCCTCCCCCCTTAGCAAACTTGATTTCAATTCTACCACATTCTCCAAGATCCTTGAACTGAAATGACTATGGATGGGCAATTTAGTGTTTTATAGCACAGTAGAACTGTAACCATATTTCAAATGGTAAGCCGAAATTGTGCAAAATGAGTTTCCTGATGTAGGAAAGGCATCATAGTTTGGATTTCATTATATCTTTTTTTTTAAATCACATTCAATACCATATCTTTTTACAGACTTTTTTCCATTTATAAATAGTAACTAAATGTCATTTGTCCAGTGCAATTCATTAAGTGCCTGGACTCTTACACCATTCTAAAGCTCTTTGCTGGGCAAAGTTGTTAGTTCATTTAATTTCCCATATTTACACAGCTGGAGATCAAAACTAGGGCCTTCCATGCAATAGCAAAAAGTTACCATTGCAGTCTCTTCTGAATTGAAAACTTGTGAATGTAGGAAGAGAGAGAGAGACAGAGAGAGAGAGAGAGAGAGAGAGAGAGAGAGAGAGAGAGAGAGAATTGTGAGAATGTTTTAGAAATTGATGCAATGAATTAGATATATAAATCATGAAAGAAATAAGGACCCACTAGCACCAGCTACTCTCATCAAGGTAAGGTTAAGAGGGTAGAGGCAAGGTGGTTGGAGCTCACAGCCTAAAGGCCTCTAGAAGAAGCAGGAACACATCTAATTCTTTCAACAGGACTTAGAGAGAACCAGTTTGCGGCTGATAGCACTGGTGCAATGGCAGAGAAAGAGAATAGTCCGTGTTTAACCTTCTTTCTCCCAATATTTCTAAATCTTAACCATACCGAGCCTGGGCTAAAGAAGACAAAGCTCCATGTTTCGAGCTTCAGCTTTAGCTTCCATTCTCCGCCTTCTAAAAGGGAACCAATGCTGGAAGACATTCAGGGTTTATACACAGGGATTACAGGCTAAGGAGATAATTCACTCAGCAAGCTCAGGGACGCAAGCCTGTATTGTCAGGACTGATTTTAGTTTAAAAAGCCAGGCACTGGTGCTTGACACTGTAATTCTCATACTGAAGAATGAGAGGCAGAGAGATGTATGCCTGAAGCCCCTTGGTCAGGCAGCCTAGCTTAACCAATGACCTCTCGTTTCAGAAAGACAATCTTAAAAAAGCTACAGTACAGAGCAGCTGAGGAAGTCATTTGTTACTGATCTCTGAAATCTAAATGAGAGTACATGCACTTACATGCATGTGCCCTCAGTCACATACACATGTAGTTACAAACACATATAATACTTAATGCATGCACAATAGATGATAGATGATAGGTAAACAGATGGTAGATAAATAGATGATAGATAGATAGATAGATAGATAGATAGATAGATAGATAGATGATAGACAGACAAACAGGCAGATAGATAGAATAGCATTAGCATAATGGCTATGACACAGTGCTTCAGTACTGCAAGATGATTTCCTAGGTATCATTATATTGATACATTTCTTCTATCTTTGCTGCTTGTTTTGTTTGTTTTATCATTACAATGTGCCAGGACCTAAGGAAGCACTGGTAAGAAATTCCAGGTTTGATTCCAGAAGATGATGTCTAATGTTCTACCCTAGCATATCATGTTCCCCCTGGGGTATCATCCAGAGCTGGCTACATTCTGGAGACTCTCATCTGTGTATAAATAGAATTTGGACAGATGAGACTTAAACTGTTATTGACAGCGTTTCTGAGCCTTGGGATAATGGCTCATCTTGATCACGAGACTTCTGTTGTGTTCCTTGTTGTCTTATCTAAATACCGTAAATGCACTGTTCCATTACTGCATGATTTGTCTGTCTCACTGGACTTGGACAAGTAGTAGAAGGGCAGTCAGAGATTCGGAAGGCTGAAGGGACAGTTAGTGCATCATGACTTTCTGTCTCAGGTAACTATAGAGTAAATTTAACTGCAACTAGAGGTGGGTCTCATTGACAGTAGTCCATGAAATTCAGATGAGATCTACTCAGCCTGCACAGGTGGTATAACCTGGCAGTATCAAATGAGCCTGTCTTTCCTTTAGAGATTCTAGAAGACTAGGCTTATAATTGCACCCTGCCAGCGAAGGGGTCACCTTGATTATATTTCTACAGTGCAGGCTGTGATAGATAGTAATCCTGTGGTAGAAGTCCTTCTGAGGGTTCTTTGCATTAAAGTGTGTGTCACCAAAGATCTTTAAAGAATATTATTCCTGCCTAATCCTGGGCTCTATGCATCAGGAACTTTATTTGAAACACCAAGATCCCACTAAATGAAGGAAACAATGTAATGGTGTTCAGCGAGAATAGTAAATTTCTTTCACAGAGAATAATTGACTGATTTAAAAGTTAATGTGTAGATAAATGTCATCAAATTCTAGCCCAAAGGTTCCACCTAAGAGGAAGCTTGCCTCCTGTTACAATTTAAGTTATTATTAGGTCAAAACAAGCACCATTTATTGCATACATTTTATGCCATGTTACATGAAAAACTGAACTCAAAGTAAAATAAGTGACACCATGATGGGATAATGATTCTTTTTTTCAAAAAACCCCGATATTTGAAGATATATCACATTATTTTCCTGTGTACTCAGTGAAGAGCATTTGGGCTAGACAGGTAGAAAGCAGCTAACTGGGAAGAACATAAACTAAGACTGATAGCAAAGTTTGTTTCTTTCATATGTTCCCTAAAACCTTTCAAATTTAAATCATGTATCAAATTAAATTTCCCTTGGGGAAAAGTAGAATGTATACATTCAGTTTTAATTGTCTTCTTAGGAGATGTCTTTAAAAATGTGTGAGTTCTGTCTTCTCAGCATTTTCCTATCATCTTCATTAAAGTGTTTTACATTTATCAAACAGAAGAGTAAACTATTCATCAAAACCAGCTCATGTATTTTACTGTAAAAATTATTGACTCAAGTACATACCAATATGCTCACCAGGTGGCTGTTTCTCTGATCTCATTAAAACATACTGGAATGAAATGAAAACATTTTGTATGTCTGCATCTGTGCATCTGGCTAAAAGGAAATGTCTTGGGTCTGTGATTTAGTTGGACCAGTTTCAGTCAAGACTTGTGTGACTTGTACCTTGTTTTGTTAGGGTCAGTATATCTCCCATGAAAGGGCTCTAAGGGCAATGAACTGAACTGTCTCCCTGCACATGTATCTCAAACCCTGAAACGGTTCCTGATTCCTACTCACTGTAAAATATTCTTAAAGAATTTTGTTTGTCTATGAATGAGTTCATCCTATGGCCCTGTTCATGTTCAGCACTTAGGAGTGTACACTTAAACCAACAGGACGTATTTGATATAGAAAACAAGCACAAAATCAGGTAGCAGGATGCACTCAGGGATGATCATAAGACAGAAAATCATACTTTGGAGACTGATGTCCATTCTCACTGGGACACTCTCCGCGTGCTTCCTTTAAGCTATCTCCAATTCTGTTTTCTTTCTGGATTCATTGCTTTCCATTTCTAGAAAAAGTATCAATTTCGAGCATATATCCTCATGAATTGCTAAATACTAATAAAGGGACAATATAACTATGCTGACTGGAGGAGGAACAGCATTTCCAGAGTTATGTACTGTACTTCGTTTTGTTGACTTTTGGATCAAATGATTATCTGTTAATTTAAGTCCAGAAAAAGGCTCCTTGAGATAGCTACGAGTACATAAATGAAGTCATATCTTACTATGTCAGCAAGCACAGATCTCAAGGCATTCTAGCATGATTACAGAGTTCATTAAAGAATCAAGTGTAGATTGATTATCCTTTTTCTGATATAGTTTTAGATTTGTATTTTTAGAATTATGTAATACTTAGATATGTGTAGATACTTGTGTGTGTCTGTGTGTATCTGTGTGTATGCGTGTGTGTGTGAGAGAGAGAGAGAAATAGAGATTTGATTTTAAGCAAATGATAAAGGAAATATATTTGCAATTCATATGTACCTAACTTGAATATATAATTTCTATTCATAAACGGATACAATTTTTTATGTATCTTTATTGGATATTTTATTTATTTACATTTCTAATGTTATACCCTTTCCAGGTTTCCCCTTAACAAACCCTCTATCCCATCCCCTCCTCCTGCTTTTATGACGGTGCACCCCACACTACCTCACCACCCTAGCATTCCCCTACACTGGGGAATGGAGTCTTCAGAGGACAAAGGGCCTCCACTCCCACTGATGCCCTACAAGGCTATCTTCTGTTACATATGCAGCTGGAGCCTTGGATCCCTGAATATGTACTCTTTGTTGGTGGTTTAGTCCCTTGGAGCTCTGGGGGATCTGCTTGGTTGATATTGTTGTTCTTCCTATGGGGTTGCAAACTCCTTCAGCTCCTATAGTCCTTCCCCTAACAACTCCACTGGGGTTCCCATGCTCAGTCCATTGTCTGTGAGCATCCACATTGTACTAGTCAGGCTCTGGCAGAGCCTCTCAGGAGACAGCTATATCAGTCTCCTGTCAGCAAGCACTTGGCATCAGCAATAGTGTCTGTTTTTTGTTGTCTCTATATGCAACAGATCCCCAGGTGGGTCAGTCTCTGGATGGCTTTTCCTTTAGTCTCTGCTCTACTCTTTGTCATGTTTCTCCTTTAGACAGGAGCAATTCTGGGTTAAAATAGTGGAGATGGATTTGTGGTCTCATCCCTCAATCAGAAGCTGTGCTTGACCTCTGGATATGGTCTCTACATGTTCTCTCTATGGTTTCCTGGGCATTTTAGGTAATGTCATCCCCACTGGGTCCTGGAAGCCTCTTACTTTCTGGGCTTTGGGGATTTTCTGGTGGCTACATCCAGTGCCCTATCCCCCATTACTACATAACTCTGTTTAATTTCCTGGCCCTCTGTATTTCTCCCCTGTCTCCTCCCATATCTGATTTTGCCCCCCTTTCCCACTCCCCCTCCTCAATCCCTCACAAGTCCCTCTCATCCTCTACCTTTTGTGATTATTTTGTCACCCCTTCTAAGTAGGACTGAAGTATTCATACTTTCTGAAGCATTCACACTGTGGTCTTTCTTCTTCTTGAGCTTCACATGGTCTGTGAATTGAATCATGGGTATTCTGAGATCTTGCCTAATATCCAATTATCAGTGAGTACATACCATGTGTGTTCTTTTGTGACTGGCTTATCTCACTCAAGATATTTTCTAGTTCCATCTATTTGCCTAAGAATTTCATGATGTCATTGTTTTTAATAACTGAGTATTACTCCATTGTATAAATGTACAATATTTTCTACATCTATTCCTCTGTTGAGGGATGTTGTTTCCAGCTTCTGACTATGACAAATAAGGCTGCTATACACATAGTGGAGCACGTGTTGGAGCATCTTTTGGATATATGCCCAGGAGTGGTATAGCTGGGTCCTAGGGAGTACTATGTCCAGTGTTCAGAGGAACCACCAAATTGATTTCCAAAGTGGTTGTATCAGCTTGCAACACCACCAGCAATGGAGGAGTGTTCCTTTTTTCCACATCCTTGTCAGCATCGGCTGTCATCTGAGTTTTTAATCTTAACCATTCTGACTCGTGTGAGGTGGAGTCTCAGGGCTTTTTTGATTTGCATTTTCCTGATGACTAAGGATGTTGAACAGTTCTTTAAGTGCTTAGTGACCATTAGAGATTCCTCAATTGAGAATTCTTTGTTTAGCCCTATATCCCATTTTTAATAGGGTTATTTGGTTGTCTAGAATCTAACTCTTGAGTTATGTGCATATATTGGATATTAGCCCTCCATTGAATGTAAAGATCTTTTCCCAATCTATTGGCTGCCTTTTTGTCCTATTGACAATGTCCTCTGCCTAACAGAAGCTTTTCAATTTTATGGGGTCCCATTTATATTTTTTTTATTTTAGAGCATAAGCTATTAGTATTCTGTTCAGGAAAATTTCCCTTGTGCCAATGTGTTTGAGTTTCTTCCCCACTTTCTCTTCTATTAGATTCAGTGTATCAGGTTTTATGTAGAGGTCCTTCATCCACGTGGAGTTAAGGTTTGGACAAGGAGATAAGAATTTGCATTCTTCTACATGCTGACTTCTAGTTGAACCAGCACTATTTGTTGAAAATGCTGTCTTTTTTCCACTGGATGATTTTAGCTTCTTTGTCAAAGATCAAGTGACCATAAGTATATGGGTTTATTTCCGTGTCTTCAATTTTATTCCATTGATCTACCTGCCCATTTCTGTTATAATACCATACAGTTTTTATCACTATTGCTCTGTAATACAGCTTGTAGTCAAAGATGTTGATTTCCTCCAGAAGTTCTTTATTATTGAGAATAGTTGTTAATGTCCTACGTTTTTTATTATTTCAAGTGAATTTGAGAGTTGCTCTTTCTAACTCTAAAGAATTGAGTTGGAATTTTGATGGGGATTGCATTGAATCTCTATATTGGTTATGCCCATTTTTACTATATTAATTATGCCAATGCATTAACATGGGAGATCTTTCCATCTTCTGAGGTCTTCTTTGATTTCTTTTTTCATAGACTTGAAGTTCTTTTGATAAAGATCTTTTATTTCTTTGGTTAGAGTCACACTAAAATATTTTATTTGTGACTATTCTGAAGCATGTTAGTTCCATAATTTCTTTCTCACCTTGTGTATCCTTGAGCAGAGAAAGGCTACTTATTAGTTTGAGTTAATTTTACATCCAGTCACTTTGCTGAAGTTGTTTATCAGGTTTAGGAGTTTTCTGGTGTAATTTTTGAGGTCACTTAAGTATACTATCATATCATCTGCAAAGTGATGTTTGATTTCTTCCTTTCCACTTTACATCAGTTTGACCACTTTCTGTTGTCTAATCATTCTGGCTAGACCATCAAGTACTATGTTGAATAGATAGGGAGAAAATCCATAGCCTTGTCTTGTCCCTGATTTTAGTGGTTATTTTTTACTATATTAGCCCTCCATAGGGATTGCTTCAAGCTTCCATTTAGTTTGATGTTGGCCACTTTTTGCTATATATAACACTTTTTATTGTACATTTAGGTATGGGCCATGAAATCCTGATCTTTTCATGACTTTTTACATGAAGGGGTGTTGAAGTATTTTGTCAAATTCTTTCTCAGTATCTAATGAGATGATCATATGGGTTTTTTTCTTTGAGTTTGTTTATATAGTGGATGACATTGATGGATTTCTGTATATTGAACAATCCCTGCATCTCTGGGATGAAGCCTACCTGATTGTGGTGAATAGTCACTTAGATGTTTTCTTGGATTCAGTTTGCGAGAATTTTATTGACCATTTTTGCATTGATTTTCATAAGGGAATTTGGTCTGAAATTCTCTTTATTGAGTCTCTGTGTGGTCTAGTTATCAGCATAATTCTTCATAGAATGAATTACGTAGATTGCTTTTACTGTTTCTATGTTGTGGAATAGTTTGAAAAGAATTGGCATTAAGTCTTCTTTGTAGGTTTGATAAAATTCTGTACTAAACCCATCTGGTCTTGAGTTAGTTTTTGTTTTTGTTGTTGTTGTTGTTGTTGTTGCAAGATTTTTAATGACTGCTTTTGCTTCTATATTTTTAGGGGTAATGGGACTGTTCCCATGGTTTATCTGATCCTGATTTAATGTTAGTACCTAATATCTGTCTAGAAAATTATCCATTTCATCCAGACTTTCCAGTTTTGTTGAGAACAGGCCATTGTAGTAGAATCTGATGTGTTTTTTTTTTAATTTCCTCAGTTTCTGTTGTTATGTCTCCCTTTTCATTTCTGATTTTGCTATTTTGGATACTGTCTCTGTACCCTCTGGTTACTCTGGCTAAAGGTTTATCTATCTTGTTGATTTTCTCAAACAACCAGCTCCTGGTTTTGTTGCTTCTTGGTATAATATTTTTTGTTTCTACTTGGTTACTTTAAGCCCTGTGTTTATTTTCTGCCATCTATTCCTCTCAAGTATATTTGCTTCTTTTTGTTCTAGACCTTTCAGATGTGCTGTTAAGTTGCTAATGTATGTTCTCTACAGTTTCTTTTTGGAGGCACTCAGAGCTATGAGTTTTCTTCTTAGCACTGCTTTCATTGTGTCCCATAAGTTTGGATATGTTTGTGCCTTCATTTTCATTAAATTCTAAAATGTCTTTAATTTCTTTATTTCTTCCCTGATGAAATTATCGAGTAGAGAGTTGTCCAGCTTCCATGTGTATGTGGACTTTCTGTTGTTTTTATTGTTATTGAAGTCCAGCCTTAGTCCATGTTAATCTTATAGGATGCATGGGATTATTTCTATCTTCTTCTATCTGTTGAGACATGTTTTGTGACTGAATATATAGTCAATTTTGAAGAAAGTACCATTGTTTAAAGCTTTGCAGCTGAAATAAGGTTCATAGTGTAGAATTGTATCACTGTATCAGTGCCCAGAATTTCTAAAATTTGGAATGTTTTGATTTTGTAGCTTAAGTTTTAGTTTGTATTTAAACTCATGGTCTCCCCCTGCCCCCTTCCTTCCCTCTCTCCTTCCTTCCATCCCTCCATATATACTCAAAATACTCAAAATATTGAATTGTGGAACCCAGTTTCAATGAGTACAATAGCAAAAACACCCCCTTAGGGAACTTAGGGAACACTGCAGAGGATGGAGTGAACAAATATAAGTGCCAGAGCATCAGAGAGTTTTCTGTGAGCTACTCAACTAAAGTCTTACGATCAACCAACATGACTGCCTAAACATGATCATAGCAAGGACCAGCTGTTACCTTCAGCAAAACACATGTGTACCAATTCAACAATAAATCACACATGTCAGTATTCAAACAAATATATTCAGTAATCCTTTTATTACTTGAAATGAATTTGATTCAGCTACCCTGTGGCTATCCAAATCCATGATACTCAAATATTTTAGTTAAAAAGAAATAGCACTTTCAAATTTTACAACATATATATTACATATTTCAAATTAGTGTTAAGTGATTTATCATACTGGATATGACACAAATGTCAGTAAGTGGCTGGTACACTATGGTTTAGATATTAATGTTAAGATGCTTATCAATATAATGTCAAAAATACTCCATGCATGTTCAGAAAAGATACACATGAAAATATTTTTGGTCTCTGTTTTTCTGAACCTGTAGACTAAAGGCTGATTGTAACTATAGATTATAAAATGGCTACATATTTTTGTCAGCTACTTACAGAAACTCCCATGGAAAAAGCTTGCTTTATCCAATGTCTATTAGCTTACTTTTGCTCATATAACAAAAAGTTTCTCATTATTCCTTCAGTAAAACCATTTGTACCAGAGTGGGCAATGAGTTCCACATTTCTGTGTTTATTATCCCATTTTAATTTTATTTTTTCTTATAACATATCATCCCTTCTTCTTAAGCATTTACAACAAACTTCCAGAAATCATTTTGATCATTCCTTCCTATCTGAAAGAACAGTATGATCTTCCATCTTTTTATGGTTCCTCTTCATTCCATATGTAAGGACCATAGAGCATTGAGACATAGTTCTCACCTCAGTCCTGTCTTTACTGGATTCTCTAAGCGATCTTGTCCTTTTGTGAATGTTCACACTGCACTGATGTACAAACTCAAATCATGTCTATTGTTAAAATCTATATGAATTTTACAGGATGTAGACAAAATTTTACTTGACTATATATATCTCTGCATATCTAATGGATCACTCAAACTCACAACATAAGACAACTAGTTCCACACACAAACTCATTCTGTTTCTCCAGTTTATCCTTGACTTTTCTATTACAAAACATTTAAGTGTCTAATTCTAGATGTTTAGATTATAATGCCAGAAGTCAATTTTGGTCAATTTCTTACTAGGTACTGTGTTCAATACAGTAATGAATCTGTTTGAAATTAATCTCATAGAATATTAACACTACAACCAGACAGACATTTAATTAATATTGACTTAAGTACTTTTAATTACCTTTATAGGTATAAAGGTTATATTCAACTGGATCTTCAACTTAAGGATATTATTAAGCTGATTTTTCTCAGTCTAACCCTTGCCATATAATATAATATATATATATATATACACATATAACACACACACACACACACACACACACACACACACACACCATGGTGACAGTTTCTAAAAATAAATTTATCAAAGCATCCTTATCTTGTCCAGTGTTTTATTAAACATGGAATCACACTAGGGATAAGAAGTAAATCAGTGGTATGTTGGCTGCCTAGCAGACACAATGTCCCAGGTTCTATTCTAGCATTTATTCCCTTTCCCAAATAAAGGGAAATCCAAATTATATTTTTAGAATCCTAAGAGAAATCGGGAGATTTCATGTTTTTGTATTAGGATAATCCAGCTGTGAGGACCTGTGTCTGTTGAACATTTTTTTTTTGCAAAAATCTGTCATACAGGTGTTTAAATGAGTGTATTCAAAAAGTTTATTCTTAGCTTCTTGTAAATCTGAATAAGAATTAGAAACATAATGAAAAATATATTTACCAGTACTTTAGATGTATGCCATTTTCTAAAAATAGCTTGAGAAAGTTAGGGGAAACAAATTCTCTGACTATAAACTATATTTTATATTGTTTCACCAAATATGACATTTTTATCTACTCAATTGAAGAATTCTGCGTACATTTTCCAAATGTATGTTTTCCTAAAGACAGCTGCTCAGCATCAAGTAGACTAAGATTCCTTCCCTTTGAAGCAATTAATGAATTAGGACAACCAACAATGATTTAAGTAATCCTGGGGATAGGGACTCTAAGGAATTGCAAAGACTGGCATTTCCTCTGGAAAAGGCAGATCTTTTAAGCTTGTGGACAATTTCGGAAAAAAAGAAATGTCGATCAAACATACAGATGTCATATATGAGCAATTGTACAGTAGGCTCAAAATATTGGTACATTATGTAATACTCTTTTTTGGGGGCACATTGTTTTGTTTTGTTTCTCTCTTTAATGCATCCTGGGAAATGTAACCTGAAACTCCCCTAATCATGGTTACACAATGATTAAAATGACATTAAATATCCTCAATAGTGTGAAAACAAACCCAATTTTCTCCACTATCAATACCTTGAGTAATCAGTTGTACTCTGTGTGAAGAGACCCTTTATATGGGACCAATACATTTACTATGCAAACGACAGAAGTTCATTATTTTTTTCTAAATGTGTAATTGTTTTTCATTTTTCTTCTTGTTCAGTCTTCATGTATCTTCTTCATACTTAGTACTTTCTAGATTTTTACAGAAAATAATCCTAAATTTGTTTCCTTTGCTCTTCAGATAGATGTTAAATAGACAGACAGACAGACAGAGAGATCATGTCACTTGTGACTCTGTGACTCTAGAGGAACTTGATCTTCTGCAATATTCATTCAGAAAATGAAGGACTTACCATGAAGAGGTCTAAAGCTGGGAAATGTTATAGCTCTTATAAAATGCATCTACATTACATTGGTAGGATTTTTAAATTTATTTAAAAGAAAATTGAAATGCAACTATTCTTTGTATTCTTAGTAAACATAGTGTTAGTTGCAGACTTAGAGAGTTTATCCATCTGGGACTAGAAGATTGCAGGTTCCCACTCCATTCTCACCATTTCATAAAGAATTAATCATTCTCTTATACAACACACATCTTTATTTCTATTTATTAATATCCTGCTTCCTTTGCTTACAAATCAATGCTTCTAGCTTTACATGTCTTGAGGGACAACTTAAAGAGAAAAATGTTGTCCAGCAGCAGTCATTATTTGTTACTTGGCAATATTGAACCCAGCTATCTTTTCTCCCCTCTTTCATCACTGAGAATAAAGAAACCAGGAAGCAAAAAAAAGACAAGAAGAATTGACTTCATTATAGAACGCACTATGACGCCGAAGTTAATATACTGTATAAATGCATTAAAAACTAAATAATGGGTGGAGGTTTTGAGTGTGAAAACTGCTTCGTGTATTAATTGTATTCATAAAATCAGAAGGCAGAAACTCAAGTACATTCATTCTGCAGACTCCTGATAAACCTGGCTTTGCCGGTGCTCCCCTAGGGGGCTCACACTTCCTTACAGGGCCTGGATGGCTACAGATATGGTCGGCGGGAATGTCAGAGCACACCAGAGTGTGTGATATTGGCACTTTTCTCAGGACTAATTGAGTGTACGGCATTCACTTTCACCGGTGATTAAAATAAAAGGTTTGAAGACCTGTAGCTAGAGATTACCCTTCAGCACTCAGAAGAAAAAGTGTCCTCATGGTATGAATGAAGCCACACTGTTATAGACTGACTAGTTTTTGTACAAGGAAGAGATGACAATTCTTCAAATACCCCAGATTACTTAACTGTTACATAGTACACCTGTCAGTGTGAAAACCCTGGAGTCCTGCAATTATCATCAGCCTCATTCCTGTAGCAGGTTATATGTACTAATGAAAAAAAGAGAAAGAAAAACTCAAACTCATTATATGCCATAAATGACTGTTTATTGCTAAGTTGTCCCCCTTATTTTACTCTTTAAAGCTTTACTTCTAATTGCAATGGGCTGCACATACATTTATTTTTTCATTATTAAAACATAAACCTTGGGGGATGTTACACTATAAGCATTTCGCTGAAACGTAAAAGCAGCTTAAATCTTTCATAATTTAAGGCAATGTTCAACCATCAAAGAGTTAAATATGTTTATTTTCTTTGTATTACTTTGGGACTAATACCAGCATTCAGTAAACATTGCTCCCTGGTTACTTATACTGTACACAACTACGAAAACAAAATTTCCACTGCATTTTCTATGTAAATTTTAAGTACAGGACAAAGCAGAGTAAAATTTCATTTCCATATGGAAAGAATGCAAAAGAGTTACTTATTCGAATGTTCTTTGCCAAACAATCTGGATGGCCACAGTGGGGAACTGGTTATTCTGTTCTTTATTATTTCTTGAGTTGTGCTTTTGTTTAATTCTTCCCAGTTCATCAAAGCATCAGTTGTCTCTGTTGGATTTGTACAAAGACAGTGGCATTCTGCCCTCCAAAGTTAATTTCACATCTGCCAATCACAATTAGTTTTTCATGTGATTTAATTTCAACCTCACATTTGGATGACAGTTTATAATGAACAAAGTCATCTTCCTAAGGTTGTTACAGACTGAGTGCACACTAGGAAAATGAGTGGGTCATGTTGCTGGATATGATTGTAAGATAAATCTGGGAGCTATTTAATGATCTCAAGGTCCACACAGGACACACTGGAAAAGATTATTAACACAGAGTCTAGGAATCTTGGTGTTTTTGAATTTGAAAAGAATACAATAGTTTTCTGTTTATCTCAAATGTTTTTCAATTTAAGTATAGAATTACCCCTCGCACATACACAACAATGAAGGAGTTCAGGTACATACATGTAGCTATGTACCAGGTTTTCCATATGAGCTCTAAGGGCCCAACAAGCTGTCTCTTCAGGTAAAGGCACTTTCTTCACATGCCAGGGAACCTAATTTCAAACTCTAGAATGCATACTAAACGAAGGAGAAATAGATTCCATGCGTGCCTATGAACAAGAGCACATTCATTGCAAACCTCAGAACCCAGCATGAATGGAATTGGCTCTCTTTGTACCTGTAGTGTTGGTCTGTAGATCAAACTCAAATCCCATGTATGCAGAACAATTGCTCTTATCTACTGAACTATCTCCCCAAACCCCAAAGCATGGAATTTTCAGTGCAAATATATCCTTACAAATGTAGTCACATATTATTTCCTATCTCTGTAAACAGTAAACTTATAAAAACTTAGGTTTTAATTTGTTCCTATGAGCAAACCTATCATTCTGTATAATCTTTATAAAGCAGATTTGGGGGCAAATAGGGTTCGCAAGCCAAAATTATTTGGGAAGGTTTTGAAATAGGTGATCTCAGAAATGTAATGACTGTAATTTTTTTCATACTATGTTTACAAATGTTTCTTTGTGAGTGAATGACACTTTCATCACTTAATAGACAATTGATGGTTGTCTCAGGAAGGACACCAAAAGAAATAGTAGAGGTTTGAAAAAAAAAAAAACTTCTCAAAGTCTAAACAATAAGTAGTAGGTTTGAAGTCAAAGTGTTTGATCTATAAGAGAAAATAAAGGTTTAATAATGGCAGATTTGAAAGAACAGGTCAAACAATCCAAGGCCAATTCCAGAGAGACAGAAGAGCTAGGAGGAGGAGTATTGAGATTAGAGCTGTTATTTCTTTGTTCAATTTTACTGTTTTGAGAAAGGGTCTCAAGAAGTACAGCACGACCTTCAGTTTCCTTTACAACTGAAGCTGGCCATGAACCCATAATCTATTGCCTCTACTTCCAAAGTATGCAGACTACAGGCATGCATTTGGATGCTTATATAGGTCATGGTTTTGAATGAACACAGCAGCCTGGAGAAGCAACTGCTCCAGTGTTCTGAGGCATCATATTGAGCTATATTACACAGAATGAAGACTCAGGAGAGTTAAGGCTACACCTAGAGACCATTCTACCTTTCCTTTCTGGCATCTCTTGCTGTCTTTATTTCTCTTAAGAAGAATATTACAGCACTATTGGACACATGGGACACATTGGAGCAATTTTCAAGAAAATGTTCTTAAGGCCACAAGACTTTGCAAAGGAGATCACAAGCTTGATGCTCCCCTGAAGACCCCACAGTCTGAAGGCCTCCCTGTTTTGCTGCATGCAGCACAAAAGACAAGGGATCAACCAAACAAATGCAGCAGCTGGGAACTCCAAGGACTCAGTGTATTCAGGACCCATCATCCCCTGCCCCAAATTCTGCTCCCCTTCTGGCATGTGCCTTCCACAAGGGTAGATCACCAATTTGTTTGCTCTTCTGAAGACCCAACAATCTGAAGACTTCCCAGGAGTTTTGCTGCATGTAGGGCAACACAACCCACAGGCTGAAGGCCTCAAGGAGAACAGCTACACACAGGGCAATAGCTTGACAGCTCTTCTGAAGACCCAATAGTCTGAAGGTCTCCCAAGAGATCTACTACACATAAGGCCACAGATCATCAGCTTGTCTGCTCCTCTGAAGACCCCTAAGTTTGAAGGTCATCCAGGCTTCATGCAGGGTAAGAGATCAGCCTCTTCTATGCTCTCCTGAAGACTCCATAGTCTGAAGGCTTCCCAGGAAGTCTGCTACAGACAGGGACACAGGTCTGCAAGGAGAACCTGAAGCAACCCAGGGACACAGGAGACAAGCTCCACACAGTAAACACTGGAGATATTCAGATGTTGAGGGACAAACACAAGACCATAAGCTACAGAAGCCAACTTTGGCATCATCAGAACCTAGTTCTCCCACACAGCAAGTCATGGATATACCAACACACCTGAAAATCAGGAAGCTGACCCAAAATCCTATCTCAAGAAGATAACAGCATCTGTTAGGAAGATATAAATAACTCACTGAAAGAATACAGGAAAACACAGGTAAACAGAATCCCTTCAAAAGAAAACAAATAAATTCCTTAAACAAACAAACAAACAAATAAAAAAAACAGGAAAACACAATCGAACAGGTGAAGGAATTGAGCAAAGCAGTCCAAGACCTAAAAGTGGAAATAGAATTATTAAAGAAAACACAAATGGAGGCAACCATGGAAATGGAAAACCTATGAAAGAGGTCAGGAACTACAAATGTAACATCATCAACAAAAATACAAGAGATAGAAGAAAGAATCTCTGGTGTATAAGATACCTTAGAAGATGTTGACACAACGGTCCAAGAAAATTCAAAACATAAAAAACTTCTAACCTAAAACATCTAGGAAATCCAGGACACAATTAAAAAACCAACTCTAAGAATAATAGGGATAGAAGAGAGCTGAAAGGAACCAAAAATGCCTTCAACAAAAACATAGAAGAAAACTTCCCCAAAACACCAAATGCACCGAACAAAAACAGAATATTAAAAGCTGTAAGGGAAAAAGGCAGACCTATCAGAATTACACCAGACTTCTCAACAGAAACCCTAAAAGCCAAAAATGCCTGAACAGAGATCATGTAGACCCTAAGGGAACACAAATGCCAGCACAGGCTACTATAACTGGCAAAAATATCAATCATCATAGACAGAGAAATGAAGATATTCAAGGACAAAACCAAATTTAAACAATATATATATCTACCAATCCAGCCCCACAGAGGATTTTGGAATGAAAACTCTAGTACAGAGAGGGCACCTATACACACATACACACACACACACACACACACACACACACACACACACACACAACACACACAAAGATAATAATCATCTTCCAACAAAGAAAAAAGGAGAGAATCATATGCACAACAACAAACATAACAGGAACTAACAATCATTTTTCTTTAATATCTCTCAGTATCAATTTTGTTGAGTCAATTCCACAATAAAAAGATATAAACTAACAGGCTAGAATAAGCAAAGAAGATCCAGCATTTTGCTGAGTACAGGAAACATATTTCAATAACAAAAGATAGACACTCTACCTCAGAATAAAAGCTGGCAAAAAAGACTTTCCAAGCAAATGGTCCCAAGAAACCAGCTGAAGTTGCAATCCTAATATTAAATAAAATAGAATGTCAACTGAAGTTATCAAGCGAGATAGGGAAAGGCACTTCATATTCATCAAAGAAAAAGAATCACCGAGAGAAAGTCTTAATTCTGAACATCTATTCCCCAAATACAAGGGCACCAATTTTATAAAAGAAACTTTACTAAAGCTCAAAACACACATTGTACTTTAAACGATAATATTCAGAGACTTCAACACCCCACTCTCACTAATGGACATGTCATTGAAAGAGAAACTAAACAGAGACACACTGAAACTAATAGAGGTCACGAATCAGATGGATTTAAGAGACCTCTGCACAACATTTTACCCTAAAACAAAAGAATATACCTTCTTCTCCAAACCTCACGTTACCTTCTCCAAAATTGACCATATAATCAGTCACAAAATAGTCTTCAACAGATACAATTACCATGTACAAAACTTGTCTTCAGTAACAATAAAAACAAGAGAAAAACCCACATAACCATGGAAACTGAACAACTCTACCTAATGACAACTTTGCCAGGGAAGAAA
>NC_046155.1:206463681-206469695 GCF_011064425.1 Rattus rattus
ACATAATTTTATAATTCCTACTGTCAATGATGAGCCTCTTACAAGCATTCTAAAGTACATGGCTTTTGGTTCTGACCTCTCTCTTGAAGCTGACCATACCAACTAGAAAACAAGTTCAAACCACAAGCTTCCATTGACTGGGAAATGGAGTCAAATATAACCTCCCTTACGTTCACTAAGAAAGATGTTTTCATTGATCCTATCATAACCTTCAGAATTTGAACAATTACCACTTTCTTTAATTGATGTTTAAAAATCGGTGTACAGTGACTATCAACAAGTTCTAAGCATTGGTCCTTATCCTGATTTATTAACCCTTCTTAAGTGGATTTCCTTGTTTTGGTTTAAATGATTTTCTCAAGTGGCCTCTGTTAAGTACCCTAAACTGACATTGTGAAGGTGTTTCCAGAAAGACCTATTCTCCAAAGCGCTATTTGGTGTCTACTAATGGACTTAGAAAGTTCTTTCTGTTTTAGAAACACTATTGCCCTGATCTTAAAGAAAAAAAAACAAAAACAAAAAACAAAAAAAAACAAAAAACAAAAAAAAACCCTGCATTAAAACTTTGCCTTGGTACGCCACTGAGCTGATGTGTGCAGGGGCAGGGCTGAATGCTGATAGGGGAATGGAATTTCCCCTCTGCCCTCCTGAA
Organism: Rattus rattus; assembly: GCF_011064425.1. Lineage (NCBI taxonomy): Eukaryota > Metazoa > Chordata > Mammalia > Rodentia > Muridae > Rattus > Rattus rattus. The sequence goes on from NC_046155.1 coordinate 206,464,334, forward strand.
GGTTTGCTAGAAATAAAATGATTAAAATAAATTAAATGGAGAAAAGTGTGTTAATGCACTTTGTCCTTACAGTACAGCCCAACATGATTCAGAAGTTTGGGGCCCTACTCTTTTCTAGGGAAATGAAATACAGAAAATGTCGGAAACAGCATGCTGGGGTTTCTCTTGTTGTTAAGTGGGGCTTTTTTGTTTTTTAGAACAAATATAAAAAACATTTAGGGAAAGTTGGTAGCTTGAAAACTATACAATAGTTTGGGATAACATGTATTTGCTCTGCAAACTTGGTGGGTAATAAATATCGTGTCCAATCTTTGAGAACTCCCACCTGAGGCTCCATTACTACATGAGATACAAATCTGACAGAGGCTGAGGTCAGTTAGAGGGACACTGTGCCTGTCTTCTACGTTTTAATTGCTAAATCACAACCTGTATTTTTTTTTTTAACAGCATCTGTTGTTTGTGATAGTCCTTACTAGGTAATGTGATACAACTTTAAAACATGTGTTCCCTTCTTCAAGAGAAGCAGTTTTGGGGGCTGGGGAGAAGGTTCAGTGGTTAAGAGCACAGACTACCATTGAAGAGGACCAAGGCCTGGTTCCCAGTGCATCCACATTGAAGGTTCACAACTGCATTAAGTCCAGCCTCCAGGGGACCAGGCTCCCTAGGTCTCTTGAGGGTGCCCTCCACACTCCCACACATACTAAAATAAATATTAAAAAAAAAAAAGAAAAAGCGGAGCTGGAGAGATAGCTCAGTGAAGGTTAAGAGCACTTTATCTTCCAGAAAGATCCTGAGTTCAATTTAGCAACCACATGGTGGCTCACAACCATCTGTAAAAGAGATCCGATGCCCTCTTCGTTTATCTGAAGACACTACAGTGTACTTTCATATAATAAAATGAATAAATCTTTTTTAAAAAATTTAAAAAAAAAAAGAAAAAGAAAAAAAGCAGTTGTCTGTTTTAATAGTCCATTTATGTAATTTTGTTTTTTTAAAAAACAGATAAAAAGGTGGGTTGGATATTAGCAATGTTCAGAATTAGGGGCACCAGAGGAAAAGGAGTCATTGAAACAACCCAAAATGTTAATCACTAGAGTTGTCTTTAGTCTCAATCTCTCTATCATTCCCTAATGATTCTGTGTGTGATTGGGGGGGATCGTTTACCAGTGCACACTTACTGTTGTCCCCTATCCTGCATAGGCTCTAATAACATGAAACACCAGTGACACAAATAGTAAATTCAATGTTTATTTGGGTGTCCATTAGGTGACAGGGCCTGCACAGTCTTACATTTTCACCCCTAGTTTTAAAGTAATCCTGAATGGTATGTGCTATTTTTAGTCAGTTTTTACAGTTGAAGGTTCTAAGTTGCTGTAGCACTCCATTGGTGTGGGGACTCAGAGCTGGAATCTGTGTCGCTCAATATTGAATGCTAAGTGTTGTGTTGTTTGCACTGCTTATTCTGTCTGGAGTTGGCTCGCCATCCTAGGGGTATTAAACTGATATTTGTTACACAAACTTCAGTCTAAATATCTAAAAGGCATTGAGCATATATTCTTATGCCTGCATGAATTTAAACATCTCTCAACAGCCAAAAGAGACACAAACATTTAGTGATGGAAAAATCTTGCATGTTGCAGGCTGCCACTACTGAAAGCATGTGTGGGTGTTCGCGTGTGTGTGTGTGTGTGTGTGTGTTCAATATGTACCCTAGCCTCCAGTGACATAATTAAAAAAAAAAGACATTTGAGGACAAAAGAATCATCTAATGCTGACTTCTTGGTGAAAGTACATGTAGCTAATCAACCAGGGATAGGCATAAAATTTCATTCTGTAAAGTTTATAAAGGAAAGTAAACAGTACTGCCTGGGAGTTAGTGCTAGCAGAGCACTCAGGCTTCTCTATGATTCTGCATTCTTCTCAGCACCTCACAATAAACAGCTGCCTCCATTACACCAAGTCACTCAAAGGAGTTTCCTTTGAGATTTCAAGATACCTCAGAAAAGACCTTGGTAGACATTTTAATGTTACTTTATTTTCAAGGTACAGGTATCTAAATGCAGTGAGACCGTTAGGAAACTCACCAAAGTAGATTAACATTGCTGTTACCGAGTTGCAGCTATACAGGGCCCAACCTCCTTATCACTTTATGGTGATGGAGGACTTTTATTATTCTTGTAAAATATACATAATATGAAAGCTATCATTTTTATCTAAGTTGATAGTTGATACTTGATTGGCATGAAGTACATTCACTGTATTGTGGGATAATGATTCCCATGCATCACAATTCTTTTACCATTTCAAATTGAAATTCTATATTCAATAAATACCAGCTCTTCACTTCTTCCTCTCATAGCCCTTGGCAACCACCGTGCTGCTTTGCAGCGCTTCCAATTTGTTGTCTCTAGGCTCCTTGTACAAATAACATCATACAGTATTTGTCTTTGGCAACTAGGTTATTTCTTTTGTAAATTCATTTGGGCATCTATGTTCTGGCATGTGCCACAGCTTTTAGTCTGAATTATATGTTCCATTTGTATATAGTGTGTTCATATATGTTTTGCATGCATCTCTGAACAATTGTGCACCACAGCTAATATCTACCTTGTTTTTGAAGGGGTCTCTCACTGAGATAAATAATTTAGCTAAGCTATGCTTGACAATGAATCCCAGAGCGCCAGCTCACCAGAGTTGCAGTTTACTGCATTGCAAACATCATATGCCTGGCTGGTGTTTTGCAGTTTTATCATGTGTGTTTATTGTGACATGTGTGTTCCTAAAACCAGTATGGATCTAAAAGTTTCCAAAAATGTCTTAACACTTAACTTATTATACAGAATAATGGGATTATAGGGTTTTCATGCATTATGTAATGTATTTTGACAATATTCCCCCTTAATTTCTCTTGGGATTGCATTGAATCTGTAGATTGATTTTGGAAGTAGGGCCATCCCATGAGCATGCAAGGTCTTTCCGTCTTCTAGTGTCCTCTTTAATTTTATTTAGTATCTACAGAATTTTCATTACAAAGGTCTTTCACTTCCGTGGTCAGGTTTAATTCAAGAAATTTTTTGGGGGGAGGATATTTGACATGATTGATGTTGGCTTTGTCAAAAGCCTTACATGCTATCGATTGATATGATTTCTATTCTATCAAAAACAGGAGATTTGTGAAATTTATAAAATTTATTGACATATTGAGCCAGCACTACATCTCTGGAATAAACCAGTTTGATCATGGTCATTTTGTGATTTATTATTGAAGAGTTTGCAGGTATTTTTAAAGAAATTTGGCATATATTTATGTTGGAGACTAGACTGTGTGTATCTGTTTTTAGTACTACAGTAATACTAATTTCATAAAGAGTTTGGTAATGTAACCTTCCTTTGCTATTTAATAGCATACTTTGAGAAGCATTTGTGTATTTCATTGAAGGTCTGGTAATTTTTTTATTTGGTAAATATTTGATCACTACTTCACTTGTACTGCTTTCTACAAATCTGCTCAATTTTTTTTTAGTTCTTCACGATTTACTTTTGGTAGGTTATATACGTCCAGAAATCTACATACTTTATTTTAGAGTTTTCCACTTTATTGAAATAAGTGATTTCTAAAATAAGACCTAATGATTTTTCTGAATTTCATTAATGTATGTACTAACAACTCTCCTTACCCACAATCTATTTACTTTGAAGCTGTTCAACTTGATTATTTTTGTATTTGAGGACTCTATGAATACTACATATCATTTTAATCCCTCCCTGTCCCACAATCGACCTCATCCCATTTCCTTCCCCAAATTCACACTTTTTCCTAACCCCTAACCCTAAATACCCCCAACCTAACCCTACCCATCCACTCCCTAACCCACACCGCCCCCCCCACACTTTAACCCTAAACCCTAACTTTCTGGAACTAACTGCACACCCAACCACACTATTCATAATCCCTACCCTTCTAACTCAGCTATGTTTTCAATAGACTCCTGGCATTTACTTTGACCATGTTTTTGAATTGTTAAGCATTTATGCAGATTTCAAAACACAAACGCTTTACCACATTGAGCCAATTCATAGGGCGTTTTTTCAAGAACTGTTATTTTCGTGATCTTTTCTGCTGCTGAGGCCAAGGAGACACATAAGCAACAATTCAGAGCAAACTTGGCCTGGGACCACAGAGCCAGACCAACTTTTCTGCAAGGACCTGCCTGGAACTCAAGACACAGGCCCACAGGAACAACTGAACCTGTAGATAGGAAAACTACACGCCTCTAAAAGCAGAACCTCTGTCCCATAACTGGCTGAAAACAGAAAACAGGTCTAGCACTCCTGAAACACAGGCTTATAAGACAGTCTAGCCACTGTCAGAAATAGAAGAACAGAGATAATCTGATGGCAAGAGGCAAGCACAGGAACCCAAGCAACAGAAACCAAGACTACATGTCATCATCGGAGCCCAATTCTCCCACCAAAGCAAACATGGAATATCAAACACACCAGAAAAGCAAGATCTAGTTTTCAAAAATATATTATTTTGTTCATGATGCTGGAGGGTTTCAAGAAAAAGACATGAAGAGCTCATAGAGAACAAATAGAAATACAGAGAGGGTGAAAACCCTAAAAAGTTGAGGAGAAACATAAATAAACAAGTAGAAGCCCATAGACAGGAGTCACAAAAATCCTGAAGAAAGGAGTCAGGGAAAACAAATCAAACAGTTGGAAGGAATTAAAATGAAACAGAAACAATAATCAGAAGAACAGAAACAACCCTGGACATAGAAACCAAAGAGAGACAAGGGCTGTAGATCTGACCTTCACCAACAGAATACAAAGAGATGGAAGAGAGAATCTCAGGAGCAAAAGATTCCATAGAAATCATTACTCAACTGTCAAAGATAATGTAAACGGAAAAATACTGGTCCCAAACATACAAAATCCAGGACTCAATGAGAAAGATCAAACCAAGGATAATAAGGTATATAGAAAGAGAGTGAAGACCCCCAAGCTCAAGGACCAGTATAAATATCTTAACAAAATCATAGAAAAGAAAACTTTCTAACCTAAGATAGGAATGCCATAAACATACAAGCCTGCAAGACTCCAAATGATTGGACCAGAAAAAACTCCCCTCCCGTCACATAATAGTCAAAGCACCAAACCCACAAAATAAAGAAAGAATATTAAAAGCAGTAAGGGAAAAAGGTCAAGTAACATATAAAGGCAGACCTATCAGAATCACACCAGACTTTTCGCCAGAAACTATGAAGGCCAGAAGATCCTGGACTGATGTCATACAGACCCTAAGAGAACACAAATGCCAGCCCAGGTTACTGTATCCTACAAAACTCTCAATCAACAT